>NC_026000.2:24025228-24072728 GCF_000442705.2 Elaeis guineensis
TGAGAAGCTTGCCTTTTCCTGCGCACGCCTCTTCCAGCTCACGGACGATTTCCTTCTTTGAGGGAGTTTCATTTTTGGAGCCATACTCACCACAAGAGCAAGCAAGGAGACTTGGAAGATCAAATGGGTGAGGAGAAGGAGGGTTATTAGGGATGGAAAGAGATTTTTGGAGGAGAGAAATCTAATTTGGAGAAGAATGGTGGAAGCTAGGGCACGCTCCAACCGCTTAATCAAGGGAGAAAAATACGAAAAGCTCCTTTCCCAAGGGGCGATTTGAGGTGGAGAGGTGATGGGAGAAAGATCTTGGGCTAAAGCTTTGGATTTGGAGAGAACGAAGATGAGGATATGAGTTTTGGAGGGAGGAAGACGAAGATGGAGGGGTCGGCTCATGAACGGGTTTTACTTTAGAAGGAGATGAACCCGTGGATGTTGGCCGAAAATTGTGAGTATGCCATTGGGTCGACCCTAGGGGGTCGACTCATGATTCACAAAATTTAGAAAAAATATGAATAAATTCTGAAAAAATTCAAAATCTGGGTGAAGAATTTTTGCTCAATGACAAGTTGTGAGAATGATAATCTTGAGTTTTAGGTCCAAGAGAGATGATGAAAATTGAGCTCAAGGAAATTTTGACATTGATTCCTTGGAATTGAGAGATATTTAAGTAAATGGATCAAGAATTCTTAGATTTCTCCTAATTTCACAGAATCTATCCTCACTTAGGGCCTTTGTAAAGATATCGGCTAATTGATTTTCAGTGCAAACATAGTCAAGAATTATATCTTTATTTTGAACATGTTCTCTTATAAAATAATATCTAATTTCAATATGTTTAGACCTTGAATGTTGAATTGGATTTTTAGTAAGATTTATGGCACTAGTGTTATCACATCTTATGGGTGTTTCATTAAGTTTGATACCAAAATCTTCGAGTTGTTGCTTAATCCACAAGATTTGAGCACAACAACTTCGGCTGCGATGTATTCGGCCTCAGCCGTAGACAGTGCTACGAATTTTATTTCTTGCTAAACCAGAAGATTAGGTTAACTCCAAAAATTGGCAAGTTCTACTAGTGCTTTTTCTATCTAATCTACATCCAGCAAAATCAGCATCTGAATATCCTATTAAGTCAATTAATGAGTCCTTAGAGTACCATAATCCTAGAGTTTGAGTACCATTTAAATATCTAAGGATTCTTTTAACAGCATTCAAGTGAGACTCTTTAGGATTAGATTGAAATCTAGCACACAGACAAACACTAAACATGATATCAGGTCTACTTGCAGTTAAATATAATAGAGAGCCAATCATACCTCTATAATATTTTAAGTCTACACATTTACCTTCTTCATCTTTGTCAAGCTTACATGAAGGGCTCATGGGTGTGCCAATTGCTTTGGAGTTCTCCATTCCAAATCTTTTGAGTAATTCCTTGGTGTACTTACTTTGGGTGATAGAAATTCCTTCCTTTGTTTGTTTGATTTGGAGTCCGAGAAAGAATGTCAGTTCTCCCATCATTCTCATCTCGAACTCCCCCTGCCTTAGCAAAGTCTTGACAAAGAGATTCATTAGTAGACCCAAAAATAATGTCATCAACATAGATTTGTATAATTAACATATCATTTTGATTTCTTTTAATGAAGAGGGTTGTATCTACATTATCTCTTGAAAAATATTATTTAGTAAAAATTTGCTTAGCCTGTCATACCAAGCCCTAGGTGCTTGTTTCAAACCATATAGAGCTTTATTTAATTTGAAAAACATGATTAGGAAAAGCATGATTTTCAAAACCTGGGGTTGTTCTACATAGACTTCTTCAGCAATATATCCATTCAAAAATACACTTTTGACATCCATTTGAAATAATTTAAATTTCATAAAGCAAGCATATGCAAGTAGAAGTCTAATGGCCTCTAATCTAGCAACAGGTGCAAAGATCTCATCAAAATCAATTCTTTCTTCTTAATTATAACCTTTAGCAACCAATCTTGCTTTATTTCTTATTACATTTCCATGTTCATCTAATTTATTCCTAAAGACCCATTTTGTGTCAATTATTGAATAATTTTTAGGTCTTGATACTAAAGTCCATACATTATTTCTTTCAAATTGATTAAGTTCCTCTTGCATTGCATTAATCCAATTATAATCATTTTCAGCTTCTTCAATAGTTTTTGGTTCAAGATGAGAGACAAAAGAACAATGATTAAATACATCTTTAAGTGAAGAACGAGTTTTTACCCCATGCATAGGATCACCAATAATTAGCTCCTTAGGGTGATTGTGAACATACCTCCATTCTTTGGGTAGGTCATTTGTACCTTGAGGTTGTTCTTGATATTTTTCACCTCCCTCATCCTGTTTGTCTTCATGTTCCTCATCATCTTGAATTGTTGAATCTTTCAGAGTAATTTTTTCATTCCTTCTATAAGAGGATCTGCATCATCAACACCTTCATTCTTCCTTGAAGGAAGATCGTTAGATTCATCAAAGACAACATGTATCGACTCCTCTACTACTAAAGTTCTTTTATTAAAAACTCTAAAAGCTTTACTAGTGGAGGAGTAACCAAGAAAGATTGCTTCATCTGATTTTGCATCAAATTTTTCAAGTCTTTCTTTACCATTATTTAATACAAAACATCGGCAACCAAAAATATGAAAGTATGCAATATTAGGTTTTCTTTCTTTCCAAAGCTCATAGGAGGTTTTCTTTAAAATTTGTCTAATCAAAGCACGATTTAAAATGTAACATGCTGTGTTAATAGCTTCCGTCCAAAAGTATCTTGGAAGGTTGCTTTCACATAGCATGGTACGGGCCATTTCTTCTAGGGTTCTATTTTTTCTTTCTACTACCCCATTTTGTTGGGGTGTCCTAGGTGCAGAGAAGTTATGGCCTATTCCTTTTTCATCATAAAATTTTTCAAAATCTTGATTTTAAATTCAGTTCCATGATCACTTCGAATATTTTGAATTGAAAATCCTTTCTCATTAGTGACTTTTCGGTAAAATTTAGTGAAAACTTGAAAAGTTTCATCTTTGTGTGCCAAAAAGAAAACCCAAGTAAAACGAGAGTAATCATCTATAATTACAAAATCATATCGTTTTCCTCCTAGACTAGTAGTTCTAGTAGGTCCAAATAAGTCCATATGCAAAAGCTCTAAAGGTCTAGAGGTTGAAACAACATTTTTGGATTTAAATGAAACTCTTGTTTGTTTACCTAGTTGGCATGCATCACAAATTCTATCCTTTTCAAAATTCAATTTTGGCAAACCAAGAACCAATTCTTTCTTAATTAATTTTGAAAGGGAATGCATGCTAATATGTGCAAGCCTACGATGCCAAAGCCAACTAGTCTCATTAATTTTAGCATTCAAGGATACTAGGCATTGCATGTTTATTTTGGATAGATCATTTAAATCTACCATATAAACATTACCATGTCTATGTCCAATAAATTTAATGCCATCATTAATAGGACTAGTGACAATGCAAACAGAAGATTCAAAAATAACTTTATATCCTTTATCACAAAATTGACTAATGCTTAGTAAATTATGCTTTAAACCATCTACTAATAAAATATTTTCAATGTATTTGGAGGGAGTGATTCCAATGTTACCTATACCGATGATCTTTCCTTTGCCATTGTCTCCAAAGGTGACCATCCCTCCATTCTTAGCATCAAGAGTGATGAATTGGGATTCATCACCAGTCATGTGTCTCGAGCATCCACTGTCAAGATACCATTTCCTGTTTCCTCCTTGGGATGCTAGACACACCTGCAAGCAAAAGTCAAGTTTTTATTTTAGGTACCCAAGCTTTCTTGGGTCCTTTTTGGTTAGTCATAATGGTTCCTTTTGGAACCCATATTTTCTTTATATTTGAGTTTGCAGACTTGTTAGAGAAGCAAGTGTATGACTTATGTCCTACTCTACCACATTTGAAGCAAGTAATATTAGAAGACTTGTTACTTAAAGAGTTTACATAAATATTTTTCCGATATTTTTGTTTCTTCAAGGGGTTATAGCCAAGTCCAACCTTATCATACACGATCTTTTGATTTTCAAGAATCATATTAAGTTTATTTGAACTTAAGGTGAATTTTTCAACTAATGATTTTAACTTGGCAATTTCATTTTTTAAACTTTGATTTTCTTGAAGCAGGGTGGATTTTTCAATTGAAATACTTTCATTTTGTTTCAATAAAGATTGATTTTTCAATTTTAGATCTTTGTTCTTCATCCCTAGTTTCTTTAATTCATCAACTAAATCATAAAAAGCTTCATGTAGTTCTTCAAATGTAAAGTCACTAGAAGTTTCGGAAATTATCTCATTTTCGTGTGCCATAAGGCATAGGTTGGCTTGTTCAGTCGAGTTTTCCTCTTCGGAGCTTGAGTCATCACTCGCACTCCAAGTGGCCATCATGGCCTTCTTCTTGTACTTCTTGAGACCCTTCTTCAGTTGTGGGCATTCGGACTTGAAGTGTCCCGGCTTCTTGCATTCGTAGCAGATAAGGGGTTGGTCTTTCTCTTTTTCTTTGCTCTGTTCCCCTTTTGTGAATGGCCTCTTCCTCATTCCTTGTTTTCTTTTTCTCAAAAATTTCTTGAATCTTTGGATAATGAGTGCCATCTCTTCATCCTGTTCTTCATCTTCAGTGTCATCAGTTTCTTCATCTGATGGAGCTGTGGATTTGAGGGCAATTGTTCTCTTCTTTTTTACTTCTTCCTCTTGATGTTGCTTCATGCTCAGCTCATGAGTCATCAATGATCCAAGAAGCTCTTTCAAGAGTAGAATGTTCAAGTCCTTGGCTTCTTGGATGGCGGTCACTTTGGCTTTCCAAGTTCTTGGTAAGGATCTGAGAATCTTTCTTACAAGCTCACTGTTAGTATAGGACTTACCAAGACTCTTTAAACTATTTATAATATCAGTAAAGTGAGTAAACATTTTAGTTATGGACTCATTATGCTCCATTTTAAACAATTCATATTTATGCACAAGCATGTTGATTTTAGACTCCTTTACTTGATTGGTTCCTTCATGGGTTACTTCTAACCTATCTCATATTTCTTTAGCAGACGAGCAAGTAGAAATGCGATTAAATTCGTTAGCATCAAGAGCACAATAAAGAACATTCATTGCTTTAGAATTTAATTGGGCCATTTTCTTATCAACCTCATCCCATTCTTTCTCGGGTTTGGCTAATTCCACACCATCTATACTTTTAGTAGGTGTGTGAAGACCGTTCACTATGATACTCCACATATCATAGTCGAGTGCTTGAATGAATATTTTCATCCGAGCTTTCCAATAGGTATAATTAGACCCATTGAAAAGTGGAGGTCGGTTGGTGGATTGCCCCTCGGCTAGAGAAGTGCCGACTTGAGTTGCCATAGATCTTTGGCTCTTTGATTGTTTAGATCAAAGTAGGGCTAGAGCACCGAGCTCTGATACCACTTGTTGCCCAGCTATGCAACCCAAGAGGGGGGTGAATTGGGTTTCTAAAAAATTTTAAGCTTAACTTATGTCTTATGAAGAATGTTTGACAATAGCTAAATAAATAGGGAGAGTAAAGTTAATTCAATGCTAATGACTAAATGCAAGAATGCAAGAGAATAATGAAGAGATAAAGAAGAGCAATTAGGCACGACACAAACAAAAGGATTTATAGTGGTTCGGTGCCAACCTTGCACCTACATCCACTCTCCAAGCTCCTACTTGGGAATTCCAATCCACTAATCTTGTATTCAACCCGAATACAAACATCGGAAACTCCGACTCTAGCTATCCCAAGCTAGTCCACTTATTTTTCGGGTACAAACCAACCCAATACACTCCGATTCAAGGTTCGGATCAACCTTCCCTTGTTTTGAAACCCTTCCAAAACAAAAACAATAACTCAATCAAAGTATAACAATGAATAGCACAAGTAAGTACAAAGAAAGCTCCTTTAATGAGCGTATGATGCTTTAAATATACTTTACTCAAAAAGAAGAAGACCCTTTTTAATTTTCTCAAGGTGGTTGGAGACTTGAATGTGCACTTGAGGAGTTGGTGAGCTTGGATTAAAAGCTTCTTGAATGCTTTGAGTGAGCTCTTGCTTAGGACTGAAAAATTTGCTTGAAATCTCTTTTTCAAAATCTCTCTTCTTGATTCTTTTTTTTTGATTTCCACCTTTTTGTCCCTTTTATAGCTTCAAGAAATAGTGAAAAATATTCTAGGCTGAAATAGAGCCGTTAGACCACATTAAATGAGCATTAAAAGTATTTAAAACGGGTTAAAAACTAGCCGTTGCGAAAAAATTCCGTCACAGGGGTCGACTCATGGGTCGACTCATGCCTGGGGGTCGACTCATGGGTCGACCTCTGTGAAAAAACATCAGAGAATCGAACGAGATGCAAGGTTCTGTAAAATTGGCTTAAAACCCGCAGAGGTCGACTCATGGGTCGACTCATACCTTGGGGGTCGACTCATGGGTCGACTCACAGGGTGTGCCAAGTCTGTGCCGGTCAGGAATTTCAGCGTGCCAGTCATCTCATGTGCCATGAGTCGACTCATGGGTCGACTCATGATTTTCAAACATGCATATCTTTCAAAATACAAGTTCAAAAATAATAAAATTTTTACTAATGGATCACAAATCTTTTGTTCTATCATTTGATGCTTTCACATCAGGATTTTGGTAAAATTACGATTTTGCTCCTGAAGAGCAATAAGTCTTTTTCAAGCGAAAATCATTAGTACCCTTTCAACTGCTTTGTGATCATCAAAATCAATCTAAAGAGAAACACAACGGTTGGTTGGAAGGTTGATATATCTTTCACATACAAGACCAGATATAGCCTATGCTGTCAGTGTCATCGGTCAATACATGCATGATCCACGAGAATCACACATGGAGAGAGCTTTCAGAGTATTATGCTACCTAAAAGGATGTCCTGATCGTGGTTTATTGTTCTCACAACACAACACCTTCCAGGTAGAGGGATTCACTGATGCAGATTGGGCTGGATCATTGGATGATAGGCGATCTACTTATGGGTATTGTACATATGTAGGGGGTAATTTAGTTATCTGGAGAAGTAAGAAACAGTCAGTGGTGGCTAGATCATCAGCAAAAGCTGAATATAGAGCAATAGCTCTAGGCATATGTGAACTTCTTTGGCTTCAGAAGTTACTTCAGGAATTACAACTTCTAAACAAATTTTCTCTTCGGTTGTATTGTGACAACAAAGCAGCAATTGAGATTGTAAGCAATCCAATGCAGCATGATCATACTAAACACATCGAGATTGACCGTCATTTTATCAAGAAAAAGATTAATCAGGGCCAGATCTGCATTACCTATGTTCGATCTTCTGATCAGGTGGCAGACATTCTAACCAAAGGGCTTAGCTCAGTGTCTTTTTCTGGATTGATTGACAAGATGAAATTTCGAGATATCTTTGCCTCATCTTGAGGGGGAGTATTGAAAAGATTGAACTTAATTGAAAAACTATCCAATTAAAGGTCCAGAAATTTATTCCTTAGCATATTCTTGATTATTCTTTGGCATATTCTTATTATTCTCTATTTATATTTGAATCTATATATTTGTATTTATAGATCTTTGTACGCACTCTTGATTGTAAGAAAAAAAATAAAAATAAATATATATATATTTTTTTTCATCATAATCACTGACCGGTGCCTTCTCCTACGTGGCCGATACCTCAAGGAAGGAATTAGGGAATGTACCATGTTTGTCTGCAATTCACGTGCTGTACCCTCTTGGACACGTAACATGGCTCGTCCTGCCAATAGCGTCGTCCGAGACCCTTCGCCTGGCCTCCGTCTTGCCTGCACCAGGGACCACGCCCAACCCCACATTTGTCACAAGAAAGTGTTGCCGACACTGCTTCCACCACGTGACCATGCGTGCAGACAAAAATGGCGCTGGCGTGCATGAACCGGATTCATCAGATGCGTATTTTGATGCATCATTATATAAATCAATGGCTATGATAGACTGCATCCACGGTCATGCTGATACGGAGCGTAGGCCATAACTTCTCCACACTTTCGGAGAGCTTCCGAAGTGGTTCCCATCGGCGACTCGCTGATGCTGAGCTTTTTATATTATTCCATGAAGAATCGGGCCATGGACTCACACGAACAAAAATCATATAGGGTGGGCATAGAACAAAAAATGTGGGACGAATATATTTTTTATCATATATTTTTTTTAAGTATTCACCTTAAAATAGAAGCTCAAAAGCTAAAAGTTCCTTCTGCTCGTGAATTCTATGATTAAAAAAGCACCATATTCTCTTGCTTTTTCATTCACATAATATTTTTATTGATATATACTATATGATCAGATAATATACATCAAGTAAATTAGTCATTTAGTAAATCAATATACATATCTAAATAAATTAATAAATAATTTTTAGAAAATGATATTTACAAATACATAGATACTTTTAGATGATAGATATTTAGCAATAAGCCATCTAGCAATTCAATACATACTTCCAATCGAATACAGAGTTTGCAAAATATCATATTCACCACTACATACTACATGATCGGATGATACATACTTATTGATTTCATAATATATACTATAAGCTTCTTTGATATATACCCAGTAGTAATTCAATACATATCTCCAGATGAAAAGCATATTTTTAAAAATCGTATATCGATTTATCTAGAGGTATGTATCAAATTATTGCTGTATGTATATCAAAAAAGCTTGCAGTATATATTAAAAAATTGACAAGTATATATTATCTAACCATATAGTATATACTGATGAATAACATATTTTAGAAATTGTGTATCAATTCATTTGATTGTATATATTGAGTTGTTAGATAACTAATTTACTAAATATATATTATCTGTTCGTATACAGTGTCCCAATGAATACTATATTCTATATATATCGATTTATCTGAATATGTATATTGGCTAATGACTCCATTAGTAAAAAAGTTTCTATCTTTTGAGCTTTTGCTTTAAGATAGATATTAAAGGAAATACAATAAAAAAAATAAGCTTGCCTCATATTTTCTTCTTTGATGCTCATCCCACATGATTGTTGTTTGATTGAGATTAAATATATTGATGTTTTCTAGCATATCCATTTTATCGGCATCTTCCCTCTCCCCCCTCCACCATCCACGCCGCCGCCTCCCTCACTATAATATTAATAAAAGCTACCACTTAATGTGCTGATGAGTATATTGTGTTTTGGTCTCAAACAAAATACATATGGTTAACCTAAGATGGATGTGTACTAGATAAATAATTGTAATTTCATCAATTCATAAAATGGCTTGATTTTTGTCCTATGCATAAAAAAGATAATATATATTATATTATATTATTATAATATATTATTACATTATAACAGTATATCATATATTATACTATACTATATTATGTTATATTTTATTATGACAATACTATGTTATTTTTATTATTATATTAATATAACATTATTATATTCCTATATATTATATAATTATATCATAATATCATATTATTATGATATTTACTATTCAAATAAATAATTTATAAATTTAAAATATTTTATAATAATAATAATTCTTGATAATATAAAAAGTTAAAATATTGAAATTACTATGCGATGTTGTCATTTTTTTTATACTAGAAGTAATTTCTTAAATTTGGCTACCAAACAGATGTTAAAATTTTATAATACTTTAGAAATACAACTATCAAATAGCATATTTTTTTGCTAAAAAGCTTGACGATCAATAATGATTTCAAGTGGAGATTAAGGTTATTTTTGGGATTGCTATTAATAGTAGAGTTTTTGGAGCTTTTGAAAGTTCAGTTTTTAGAAAGTAAAATTTTTAAAAAGTAGAACTTTTAAAAAAAAATATTTATTGTTTAGTAACTATATTTCTAAAGTATGGTAGAACTTTAACATATGTTTGGTATAACAAAAGTATTTTTGGTATAACAAAATGACCATAAAGGACATTGCATGATATTTTATATTAAAGTATAATAAAATATAAAATCTATTATTATATAAATATATTACATATTATAATATTACTATAATATAATATAATATTATTATAACATAGTTAATATAATATTTATACTATAGCATAAAATATAACATAATATTATATGATATAACATAGCAATATATTACTACATAGTATAATATTATTATAGTATAATATAATGTAATATAATACTATAGTATAATGTGATATAACATTTTATGGTATTGTTATATATTAAAATATTATTCTGCATTATAATATTACTATAATGTGATATAATATAGCATATTCTTGTAATATAATAAAAAAATTATCATATAATATCATAATAGTATGATATATTGTAATATAATATTATATTTATAGTATAAATATGATGAATGCAATCACACTTACAAAAAATGAGATTTTAGAATTCTTTTCGATCTAATACTTTTCTTATTCCTGCTTTTCTTATATGTAATAGAATTATATCGATGAATATTGATAAATCAAATATGTATTTGATGTCACCATATCCGTAATAAATTCTAAAATATGTATTAACTATTAATATCATCAAATTGTTTTATATTGTTAATTTTTCTCAAACATAAAATATGAATGATATGGGATAAATTCTATGTTACATGTATAATTTTATAAAAAAAAAAGGTCAATAAGTCATCAAAAGAGTAGCAATATGATCACGTAGAACATCCATCTCATAGTTACTTGTTACTCGGCTTTGCTTCAGACTTAGTTCTCCTTGCGATTCACTAATCTCTAAATAATTTGGAGGGAGTAGATCTTCATCATCGTCATAAGGCTGAAACTCGAATTTTTTAATTTCATGATTCCTAATAAAGTTATGAATGGCTAAGAAAGTCATCATAATTTGAACTTGTTTATAATAAGAAAAGTTAGGCATTGTACTCAATATTCTCTATCTACTTTTTTAACATCCAAATGCTCTTTCAATAGTATATCTCGGTGAGGAATGTATATGATTAAAGATTTCACATATACCCTTTGACTGACTTCTATGTCGAAAATCTAGTAGATGATATCTTTTTTCTTTGTAAGGCCCTATATATTTTGACATGTGAGGATACTGCATCCACTAAGTTATATTTACCTACATAAATATATATAAGTTAGAATTTAACATTTATGCATGAAAGGTAAAATATATGCCTACCATTGTAATATATTTAACAAAAGTACATGCCTCCAAGTGGGTGTGGAAAGTTGATCTCTTCTCTACATATAGCCTCTAAGAAAATACGAATATCATGAGCAGTATCCTCCCATCTAGTCCAAACAAAAATAAAACACATGTCAAATACTAATATATGGTATTTACTTAGATGGAAAAATTTTTACTACCACATAGGTACCATCGATTACTCCAATACAATTCTTAAGACCACTAATGATTATCATCACTAATTTTATGAAAAACATTCTTGAACTATTTATCAAATGGGTTAATAATATCTTGATCATTTTTAAAACATCATTTAAGACATGAGTAAAATATCTACTAACCGTTTCTCTTGAATGTTGAAATCTTTGTTGAACCATTCTATTCTCAAAATCATGTTCTAGAATCATTAAAAATATGACTACCAACTCTTCAACAGAAATATTTGTAGAACCTTTCAAACCATATCTGTCTTTCGATTCCTTACATAGATCCATAAATACATATTTCTCTATTCTTAATTGTTATTGACATCTATCTGGATTATCTTGTAGAATCTCTAATACATATCTATATCTAATTTGATAAGATGTCCTATGAGGCTCTTTATCAATATATTTTGAGTAATATTCATTAGCCATATTAGTACAGCTGTAGTCATAAATGTATAAAATTTATTATCATTAACTATTTTATCTTCACTAAAATAATTTTTCTTAGAACTGTTGTCAGTACTATCCATATCTATATAGAGAATATTATGTAAAAAAATAAAATATCAATAACAAAAAAACAAACAATACAAAACATAAAGACTTAAAATACAAATAACATAAACAATATAGATACCATCTATAATATCAATAATAGTCATAATATTCACAATACATTATCCAAGATACATATAATCCACCATAATTCCAACATAAATGTTCATAATTAAAACTACAAAAAATATATCATTATGCTAATATATCAAAAATTAGTTTCGTAGATTTGATATTCGCTTGAGCTATTTAATCTGAAAATGGGTATCCTCGAGAGGCACAAGCATCTTTCTATACTCTCTTTTAAGGAGCACTTCAGTAGCAAATAGAAGCAATTCGTGTTGTGCTCCCATCTCAAGCATCATATGCATCACTTTCATCACCTCATGAATGTTACATTCAAGCTTATCAATTATTCTAAATGGCATTATACTCCTCTCCACTACATCAACAAGATGATTAAACTCCTGAGATAATTATGCAGCACCTCTTATCTTCTTGCATTTCTTATCTTGATTCTTAGGAGTAACTCTCTTCTTTGTTTTTTCATGGGTAGGATAAGATGTAGCGGTAGGGTTAATATTATTTATATCAGTGAAAGGTCATCAACTCCATGTACAATTAGATTAGAATTTTCAATCGAGTCACATAAACTCTCAAACATATCAATATTTTCTCTGTCTAACCTATCATGAGCTCCAAATATATTCTCAACATTCTCCTATATTGATAAAGTTGGTGTCCAAGCCCCCCCTCTTATCTTACTAGTATCTCGAAATAACCTATCTAACTTCATGGTATGTTATAAACCATCTTCATGAAACTTAGCTGTGTTAGAAATTTCTTGTAAGTTAAAGATATATAATTATCAATATGTATTTTAAAATTATAATATAAAAAATTTTATAAACATCAATATACTATTATTTATACCTGCAACATTTTTTTCACTATGCCTCCGGTGCATCTATTATGTTTCTAATAGGATCCTATCCAAGTCCTATTTTTTTTACTACCAATCTCACCTAGATGCTCTAGTTTGTTTTCAGATTGTCCCATGTATTTTTGAATTATTTGTCATCGTATTGATTTCCAATCTTTTCATTAAATTTTTTAATTATATTGGCCCATCTTAGCCTATTAAAATATATTCTTAGACGATTACCAGCTTCAACTTCACCAATACATATATCGATAAACTCTATTAATTTATCATTCCAAACTATCTTCTTCTTCTCGTCATCTTAGGTTGATGAACCAGCAAACATATTTTGACACTTCTTCGATATTTCTTTCTTATTACAATATAACAACAAAGATATAAAATATTTTGTCGATCATAAATTATGATTTCAATAATATTTTATAAAATAATTTATAAAGCAAATATAAATGTATCCAATTCAAATACACTCTCGTGCGCACATGCACGCACGCACACACACACACACATATATATATTTGTGTGTGTGTACGCGTGTAGTCAATTTAATAACAAATCCTTCTATTGCCACCTTAGGCCAAGAATTTGTCTTATAAAGAGGAATTAACATTAGGTTAGTACATCCAACAAATATAAAAAATTTACATTAGGAACTACTAGATATAAGTTTCACCTTTATCAAAAATAATAATAATAATATCATGGCATAGCAATAGAAACATCCAACATCTAGAACAGTGCCTTATATATATATATATAACCTATTAACAATGACAATACATATAAAAAGACAAAAAAAAATCCTATCTCATAAATATAAAATGATATTAGATCAGAACATTCCACATCCTTTCCATTTTTATAACGAAATATAATTATTTAATACTTAGGTTCTCATTTATCTCATATATAAAAATAAAAAATAATTAAAATAGAAATAGACTCAGTTAAAATGGGACTTTGGAGTTATATTAAAAAAGTTGGACTCTAGATTTTCAATCAAAATAGAAAGGAATAATACAAAAAGATGGATTTGGACTCTAGACTCTCACTTGTCATCATGTACGAAAGAAAATATAGAGAAAAAGAGATGGATACGGAAATAAAAAATGGGGTAAGACATATGATGGTAAGTTAAAGAAGAAAATCTTACTGCCATAATTAAGACGAAAAGAAGGATACGGAAAGGACAAAAAATCAATCATGAAAAAAAATGATGGCAAAAAGAGATAAATTCAAAAAAATTTAAAAAATATCTATAATCTTAAACAATTAGAGAGAAATAAGAAAGAATATCTTAATTGTATAGAAATAGGAGCCGAGATAAATTTTTTTTGTACAGAAAAAATATCCTAACTGTTTATAAAAGTAAGGAGCTGAGGATGATTAGAGTTCTTTTTCTGTGTTAAGATTCCTAAAAATTATTTCATGCATTATATTTTATAAGGATATAAATATAATTATGGGATTGTTTCATAGGTATTTTGGTCAAAATATAAAATTTTATAAGATTAAAATAGCTTCTCGATGTAACTTAGAAAGTATTTTTGGGGGAAAGCTCTAAAATAGAGCTTCTCTCAAATAGATATTTTCAGCTTTTTGATAAAGTTAAAACAGCTTTCATATTTTTTTACCAAACATACTCTAACCATCCAAAATATTTTTGGAGGATGAGAAAGTGCTTTTTGGCTTTTCAAAAGCTTAACCAAATAGGACCTAAGTATCCTTCAATAAATAAAATATATGCTAGAAATTATTTAAAAATTATGCTACAAATTCTTAGTAGTTGTATATAGAAAAACTTAAATATTTTAACTAACGACAAAGTTAAGTAATACAAGAAAAATTGGAGAAGAATGCTTAGAGTGAGGTGTGCATAAATATTAATCTAGGAATAAATTTTGCTTCTCGTATAAGACGAAATCATCCCCAATGTACGATGAATCTAGCTTATCATGAAGCTCTCTATTATGAGCATAATTGCATGAAGGTTCTACCCAAAGACCCTTTCGGTTGCCTAAAAAATTTAGAGTATGGAGAGTAGAGAGGAGAGAGGGAAAACAATCGAGTATGAAAATAGGTGAGAATCAGAATTTAAGAGGAGCATAATTCTCAACTACTCATGTAGGGCTTGGTAACCTGATCTATGTAGTTATCTAAGACCCTAAACCTAAAGCCGTTATATCAACTTAGTCCAAGTAACCTTGCGAGAGGCCCATAATAGCTTCAAGAGGAATTCTTTGTGCACTACCCGCACTAGAAAATCTGACGTGAAGTATACCGCTTCGTCCTATTGGACCATGTAGCCATCGCTTTTCAAGATGCGTTTAATGTCCGTAGTTTTATTTTTTCATTTGAAATTTTGAATGAAGAAAATGTCTCTTCCTTTCTGAAAAAATTATAACATCCTGTATTGCTATTATGGCATCCTACATTGAAATTATGATTTTCTGCAAAAGATATCATAATTTTTTAATGATGAAATTATGACTTAGTGTCAAGAGAGGACTTTGGATGGAAATTTAAGTCCTTCACTACATAGGTCTTTGCTTTTTCTCCTTTTTTTTTCATCATTCAACCCTATGAAGCAAAAACACATAAGAGGGGCATTCTTTATAATTATAGCAATAAGGGATCTTAAAATGGTAAGAAGGAAATAAGAATTTTAAAGCATCATCCCTAAAATCTATCAAGCAATTGATCTTCTAGTTGAAATCTAGAAATTCTCAAAAATTATGGTGGACTCTTATCCCTCCCTATTATTGGAACTCAAAGAAGATAGAAAAGATGTCTCTTCTTGGTTGAAGATGTGTTAGGGAAGAAGATAATTTTTTTAGAACTTATTCTCAATGCAGAATCGTGACTTTCGTGGCAAAAAAGTAGAGCATGGAAATTTTTCTAGAATGGATCTCTTCAAACACCTAAAACCCAAGAAAATAAGGCATGGGAATTTTTCTACAATGGGTCTTTTTTAAATGCCTAAAATCCAACCAAATGGGGCATGAGGTTTTTTCTAGAATGGATATCTCTTCAAATGCCCAAAACCTAAGAAAATAGGGCATGGGGATTTTTTTAGAATGGATCTCTTTAAACACCTAAAAACCAACAAAATGGGGTGTGAAAATTTTTCTAGAATGGATATTTCTTCATACGCCTAAAATCCAAGAAAATAGGGAGTGAGAATTTTTCTAGAATGGGTCTCTTTCAAGGCCGAAAACACAACCACATGGGATGTGGAAATTTTCTTAGAAAGTGGGATAATAGGGAATGGGAATTTCCTTAGAAAGTGGAGTGATTTGTTTTGTTATGCTATCCTTGGTAGGGGCAGTTTTCTTTGTAGGGGGAGATTTTTATTTTATGATGGACACTAAAAAAAAAGTGCACTTACTATTAGGTGATCTTAATCTGATGGTTCTTTCTTAGAATAAAAAATTCCATAGAAAGAAAAGGACACTCTTAAAAAAATCATCTTTAAATCGATCAAAAAGTATGGGATGATGAAAAATTGCACACGTACCAAGGAGGGAACTCTTAGCATTTATATATATAGGTGACTTAAATAAGACAGTCATCTTTTAGAACAAATTAAGAAAATTTATATAAAATCATATTTAAAATAAATACTGTGAAAAAAAAAAATCGGATGGTCATTCCTTAACTACATCTATCTAGTGACTACAAAAATATATATGTAATAAGAAATAATCTTAAGTTAAAATAAACTAGTAGGTGCAGAAATCATAATAAAGAAATGAGCTATAATTATTCAACTATAATAAAATATGATATTGTCCTTGTTACAAAATTTTTAAAAAAACTATCAAAAATTTTTGCATTCATTAGCTCTTACAAAACTTGGCATGGCATGATCTAATTGGTTGAAATACCGGGCACCTTATTTTGTATCAACAAAAAAAATTAATATCTTATTCAAAACTAATAATTCATTAGAATTATAAATGAATGGTTAATAGTTTGTTATGATTATATAATAAATAATTATATATAATTAATATATTACATATTATATATCCAACCCAAAAATCGAACCAACACAAATACATACATTTCTAAAAGACACTATGACTAAAACCAACTAAATTTTATTTTGGACCCAAAGTTTCTAGGTGATTGACTCAAACTTGCAAATACTCACATATGAGTTCCAATCTATTTAAAAATTAAATTAAATCAGGAGCAAGATCATTCACATCAGAAAGTTAAGTTGCAAATTCAAAATTATGAAGACCATAATTTGGTTATATGACATCCGATTTTGATATTTTTTTTTAAAAATCAGATTATTTTTTAAAATCTACGTAGTAATGTCCCTCCCATGGGAGATAGCACCCCTAGTGATTAGGGCTCTAAACAAATTGGTTAAACTAAAAAATTTTCTTTCGAATACAATTTTGATTATATATAGCTTTCAATCCAAGAAAAATTCAATGGAGCAATAAAAGATAAAATTGATATAAACTTCAAAATCTATCTTTTGAAAAATTTTATCTTTTTTAATATTAATTCTATGAGATATATCTATTTCAGGTAAAAGAGTTCTAATATAATTAAGAAAAAAAATCTGATCTAAATTATGTAAGAACGAATCTCACTATTATAAATAGAGACTATGTAGATTATGTACCTTTATTTTAAATTAATCAATTAAAAAAATAGGACTTCAGATCTATTTTTGTAATTCTTCTCTCTACTTTTAATTTTTTTTTTGTGAGATTTGACTTGAGTGGATTGATGAAAATCTTCTTTCTCTTTGATTGAATATCATTTTGGTTTGAACTGAAAATATAATTAAATCTATTTTTAGTCCTATTTACAAACTCAATCAGACCTTTTTTTTGGATTTAGGAGTAGGATAATGATCCAATCCATACATCTATGTACATAGACATAAATATATATATCTATATGTATATATTTGTATATAGGCATACTCACATTCAAACAAATATTAAAGTTAATAGGTTACTATATAAAATATGGTTAATTTTAATATATTCTTTCTTTATGATATTGGGTTGTATATATTATTTTCTGAATTTTGATTTTTTTTTCTATTTTTAGTCATAGTTTTGATTCCTGCAATATCATATATATTTTTATCTTTCAATTATTTTAAAAAAATATTACAAGCTAAAATACAGTATTTTATTGATAGAATGAAGTACCAATACAATTAACAACTTTTAATAATATTTTGAAATAACTATGAATAAATGCTATAAAATTATAAACTATTGTATTAATTTTTATTACTATAAATTATCATCTTCTATTATAATTATGATGTACCATTGTAATAAATGAATATTTAGTAACACTTATATAAAATTGTTGCAATATTATAATTCTTTTACAATAGTTTCTAAAACTATTGTTATAAGATATTATCTTTTGTAACAGCTATAAGATCCCATTGGAACATAAAATATTTTAGCAACACTCGTTAATAACTATTACAATATTTTATATCTTTTATAATGCTTTTTAAAATTGTTACTATAGAATACATTCTTTTATAATGGTTATAAGATACCGTCGCTATAAAATAATTTTTACTAATAGTTCTAATAAACCATCGTAATATTAGATATTTTTTGTAATGTTTATTAAAACTGTTACTAGAAACTATTTATAGTAATATATTTTTCTAAGTGTCACTAAAATTTCAGTGCTATAGGCTTTATTTGTTATAGTGCATCTTCCACGTCAATATTTAAGGTGGTGAATGGCATTAAGGACAATATCTCAAGATCAAAATAGAGTACAAAGTCATGTTGGTAAAAGTATGACTTACAATGTTGCAAAGCTTGCATAATGGCATAAAACCTTATTTCATAGATAAGAGTAGTTGAGGCATGATGGTCCGTGATATCTCACGTTGCTCAAAGTTATAATGTGATGGTTGGGTTGCCGGTGGTCACGTTGCTCAAAGATACCAATTGGGACGTTGGTATCTCTAGAGGAAGAAGGGAGAGCATGCATGGTGGCACGTGCATCAGTGGCTCCCTATCTTGCCGTTCGAGCTCGTTGCAGCTTCTTTTCTACATGCAACACTTTATGATAAAACATCATTCACATGCCACATGTGTGATCATCTATTTCATGATAAATCGAAACACATAAGCTATTGAGATAATGGGCTACATGAGTTCTTTTTCTTCATGTGGGCATGCTAAAGTAGAGAGTTTGAAAACTCCATATACTCGATGATGCTTCTTTCGCCTTGTCTAAGATTCATATAAGATTGATAAAGAAAGCAAGAGTAATCTATCAAAAAAAGTGGCAACACTACATGCTTCTCCTTCTTTGATCCATGTATTTCTAATACCCACTTGAGACCCTTAGATGTTCTCTCTCCACATAGAGGTTGGAGTCCTGTCATCCAACTCAAGTTGTAGATATGGACCAACTCACCTGGTTATATAGATGCCCAAAACATAAACTACACTATAAGTTATATTGCTCGTTAGAATATAAACCATAGCTACCTTGCGTTGGGTCAGCTTACAGCAAAATAGTTGTAGGACAAACAAAGATTTTCTATCGTCCTACTCTTTCCCTACTCTCATCCTTGCCTTGCTCAGGCTCGAACTATGGACCTGAGGCATGGGATTTAAAGCTCGTACCAACTGAGCTACCACTTGCTTGGTTGGCTGCCTCGATCTTGAACTTCACTGTAGCAAATCTTGCCTTGTCCTCCTCCCCCTCTCCTCTCCTCAATCCCCTACCTCATTCTTAAGTCCCTCATCATTTGCTTTTCTCAATGCTATGGTTGGTCCTATCACCTATAGGAGGCCCATTGCTATCTCTCTTACCTCAGAGTTCACCATGTCATCCTCCACTCTCACTCCTCTCTCTTTTACCTTCCTAGCCCTTCTTAATTAAGATTACATTGCTGCCCACTGCCTCCTAATGGGTACCTAGGTGTATGCCCAGACCCTCGCTATTAGCAGCTTCGATGCTAATATTTTCATCTAAAACGTCCTCATCTCCACATATGCCAAGTGTGCTGACCTAGCATCCTCTTGCATGATGTTTAATGAAATGACTATTAGAGATACTTGTCTTTTCTCTCCAACTTTTCTCCAAATATAAGAAATTAGCTTCATTGTAAATCAACTTCTGTAACTTAAGTTGCAATGTGACTTGAGTTGTAATGCAACTTCAACAAAACTTGACGGCTCCATAAATGCACGGTCTCATAATTTCAAGGCCACGATTTTCACCTTCTTGTTGTTAGGGATATCCATAACTTTTAGAAATCTCTAGATGGTGATGATTGAGTCAAGAAAATCATCAAGATTAAGCCTCCCATGAAACTCAGAAAGCTTGGCTTTGATGCTAAACAACCTTTTATGATCTTGCAAAACTCTCATCAAGTGAGAGAAGATGAACCAACCCATGATTCAGAGCATGATGGTGGAAATGGTTCATAAGATGCTTAGAAGAAGCTCTCAATGGCATATCATCGTCCTTATCTGATCCTTTAAGACAATGATCATAGCCAATTATAGGATTGAGCTCCACCTATAATTCCATTATCTATTCTTCTAACTATTCAAGGTCCACATCTTTTGAATCGATCTCTACTATTGAGACACTGAGTCTAAGAATGCTATGAAGAACCATGATTTAATGTTGATGTAAAACACAAAATAAGCACATTGGACTAATTTTGATGCCAAAATATTGCACATGTTAATCTTTTTCCTTAAGATAAAAGATCTATTTAAGAATAGTAACAAAAGATGGAGCAATAATAAAAAATAGAATTAAAAATTTTATTCAATTGAAGATATTCTTTACAGTAGCTAGGTACATCTGTTTATAGTTGTAGAACTCTTTGGACCTACCCATAAATATTTCCATATATGTTTCTTACAGCTAAAAATATAAAAGAGTTTTAGAAATAAGGAAGAAAAAAAATTCTTTATACTGGGATTTGGTTTGGTGCAAAAGAATAATACCTGTAATACACCTTTTGATTGGATAAAATCCTTAACTCATCTTGATGTTAATATCTTTTATCATATATCTTGATGGGATAAGGTCTCTAACTCAGTTTTAATACTAGATTCTTTCAGATTTATTTAGATTTTATTAATACTAACCTTATTTAATTAAGGCTTCCGGACTATTTTCTAATCTACCGTAGCTTTCCGGTATCACCTAAGCCCGAACCTAATATCGAACCTCTTTGTTTCTTTGATCAACCCTTGCATATATTGGTTTCAATACATGTTAGCCAAATCTATAACATATACATTAAAACTACAAAAGAACAAAAGAAAAGCTACTCTGATCCCTGACTTATACAAAATAATAAAATCTTAAATCCTTGTAATCATGTACTTTCAACTTTTAAGCTAGATGATTATGTAATAAAATATTTTCAAATATATATATTTTATCAGGTAAAGCATTATTCAATTTATATAGTAATAATATCCACACGAGCAAACAAAATTATAATAACACTATATTGGCTATCATTCTTGGCAAGATTTTAAATCTGTACAGGATAGAGATATCTTTATCATCCTGTTCTGTTCATATTACAAAATGGGATTGAGAAGTGGGTGGGGCTCCGAAACTTATGTATATTAAAAAGAGAAGATAAATGAAAAAAAAAAATGTTAAAGGAGATAAAGGGAGGAAAGAAAAGAAAATAAAAAAAAAATGAAAGAAAAAGTAAATAAAACAAAAGAAGGAAGGGAGAGAAATGGAAAGGGTTGTTTGGCTGGTCAAAAGACAGTGGAACCGTCTGCAGAACCGGACACGGTTTCCTAGAAGATTTAACACCTCGATTGCCATGTAATTTTTATCACTAAAATCCAACAAACAGACACCAGCCAGATTAACCACTCCATTCCACCCACCGCTCTCCCTCCCATTGCTTTCCTCTATCTTATTATTTACCGTCACCACCTCTTCAAGCCTTCCTGCCCTTCTTCCTCCATTTTTTTTTTTTTTTCCTCCTCTCCTTTTCTTCCTCCCAAACTCTCTATATGCGGCCATGGAGAACGTCAAGGCCGAGCCAGGCCTGGTGGTGAGCTTCGGCGAGATGCTCATCGACTTCGTGCCGACGGTCGCCGGCGTGTCTCTGGCCGAAGCCCCCGGCTTCCTGAAGGCCCCCGGCGGCGCCCCGGCCAACGTCGCCATCGCCGTCACCCGGCTCGGCGGCCGCTCCGCCTTCGTCGGCAAGCTCGGCGACGACCCGTTCGGCCGCATGCTGGTAGCGATCCTCCGCGACAACGGCGTCGTCGACGCCGGCATCACCCTCGACTCCCGCGCGCGCACCGCGCTCGCCTTCGTCACCCTCCGCGAAGACGGCGAACGCGAGTTCATGTTCTACCGCAACCCGAGTGCCGACATGCTTCTCACCGAGTCGGAGCTCAATCTTGATCTCATCAGAAGCGTGAGCAACTCCCCATCCTTTCCTCTCTCTTCTTTTTGGAATTTTAAAAAGACTCTTTTCTTTTTTAAATAATTTTCTGAAGTATCCTTTGTTTTTTTTTTTTTTTCTTTTTAAAGGTAATCAAGTCTCTTTGGCTTTTAAAGTTTCATATTAATTGTTAATGGTTTTTGTTTTGTTGAATCCGAATGCGATTTTGATTTCTTTGGCTTTTTTTTTTTTGGGGGGGGGGGGGGGGTGATTAATGGATTCTTGTGCTTTAGCTTTTCCAAACAGGATACATGAATCACCTCAAACATGAAATATTTTAATAAAGCCAATCTCTTATTTCAGCTGCTACTTGGTATATTACATTGGTTACTTCTGTGCTATCTCTCAACCACCTCAACATGTCATAATAACCAGATGTCCAGATCTGAATTGTAACTTTATGTTATTTGTTTTTGTGATTAATAATTTTGTTGAGTTTTATGAAAAAACTGGATATGTGTGCTTATGGTCATTGAATCTTATATGGATGAATCCTCAGGCTACAATTTTCCACTTTGGATCAGTAAGCTTGATTGCAGAGCCCTGCAGATCTGCGCATCTGAAGGCAATGGAGGTGGCGAAGGAAGCCGGTGCACTACTCTCCTACGACGTGAATCTCCGGTTGCTGCTGTGGCCATCGCCGGCGGAGGCCCGAGAGCAGATCATGAGCATATGGGACCAGGCTGACATCATTAAGGTCAGCGATGCCGAGCTGGAATTCCTTACCGGGGAGGCGGCGCCGGTCGAAGATGAGATAGCCATGAAGCTCTGGCATCCAAGTTTGAAGCTTCTCTTGGTCACCATTGGAGAAAAGGGATGCAAATACTACGCAAAGGTGTAATTCAGATCAATGCATATATGAGCAATTCACATGAGTTGGATTGTTATGGGTTCTTCAGCTGGAGGTCATATGATGATGATGAGATTTATTGTCTCTTGAATTGTAGGATTTCCATGGAGTCGTCGAATCCTTTGCTGTCCAACAGGTGGATACAACAGGAGCAGGTGATGCATTCATGGGTTCATTGCTGCGCAAGATCGTTGAGGACAAATCAGCTTTGCAAGTGAGTAACATGGCAGGCATCATAATTTTGTACCAAGAATAACCTGAAATGTCTCAAGGTGCCAGACTTATTGGAGGTATTCTTGTTTGCAGGATGAGAAGAAATTGAGGGAAGTACTGAGATTTTCCAATGCATGTGGGGCAATCACCACTACCAAGAAGGGAGCAATCCCTTCTTTGCCAAATGAATCAGAGGTCATGCAATTACTGGAAAGAGTGTGAGGCATATCAAGATTACTACTGGTCTCATGTGTCCCCTCTATACAAATGTGCTGTAATTTGATTTGCAAATGCGTGCAAGCAAGAAATGCTTCAACTTATTATGGCCCTTTTTCCCTTTTCTCAAGGCACTGTAATCCCCCCCCCCCCCCCTCAAATGCAAGCCCCTGTAATTTGATTTGCACTTGTGAGAAATAGTGCTTCGATCCATGGCTTTTGTAACCTTCTCTTAATAGCATTACAAGGAAGTGTAATATCGCTGTGAGAGCAAGCATATAAATTGTTGGGTGGAAAGAAGTATGTATGCCATGCAATGAAATAGCTGTACATATTTTTGCATACAAAGCAAAATGGGTCTCCTTTTAGATTAATTTTACCCATGAAGGGCACAAGCCAAGCTTCTTTCTATTCTTATTACAGAAGGCAGGTCCTATAAAGTTTAGCCGGTCTTGAAGGCACACCAAGATACTTGATGGGAAAAAAATACCAACTTTATGAACACAGCAGAGAGACACTAAGATTCAAATGATCACCATCCATTAGAATGATAGAAGACCTGACAATTCTTCAAAAAAGAAAAAAAGCAACATTATTAATGTGCTCAAGATTATCTCCATCAGCATGGACTGAGAACTATCTAGGAATTGAAGGGAAACGATCTTTTCATTCTCAACCACATTTCCTAGACCACTCACAAGACCACTGTTGTTAGCAAGCAGCAACAGTCGCCCCCATACATCGGCCACCAAAACAAACAACAATGGTGGGAAAGGATCTCCTTGATTGAGACCCTCAAAGAAAAATACTGGAAAGCCAGGCATGAGAGAAATTTGAATCCAATTCATACACATCTGAGAAAACCCTCTATAAAGAAGCAACCCAATTAAAGAACCCCAATGATCAAAGACCTTCTCAAAAGTTGCTTTTAATAAAACACCATTGTTTCTTTTCTTTTGAGCACCAAGAAATTATCCCTGAGCTACTGCAGAGCAATCTAGAATAAGTCTACCTTGAACAAATGCAGCTGAGATTATCAAGCACTAAACTATTCAAACTCCACAAATCTTGCAAATACTTTATATAGAATAGGAATAGATCTATTTGCCAATACTTTAGTTACAATCTTGCAAATACCATTCAATATTTTGATGTTTCCAGATTAGCTCCATTATTTGGAATAAGAACAACATGGGTGAAATATATATTACTGAAATTGCAAACCATTTTCAAACTCCACAAGGAGTTTCATAGTGTCTTTTTTCAAAAGATTTCAATACCTCTGATAAACGAGTAATGGAAAACCATCAGGTCCTGGAGATTTCTCCACCCCAAGCTTGAAATAGCCTTCATTAGTTCTTCCTCTTTGAAAGATCTATCCAATTCTTTCAAGGTCAACACACCCTCTGGAAAAAGAGCACTCCACTCATCTGTTGCAGAAGGTTCATCAGATATACCATGGAAAGAATAAAAATGTTGATAGAAAGAACCCTGTTCATCAGAAATAGCTCTTCCATCCATAAATAGTTAACTAGTGAAATTAAACCTCCTCCTAACATTAGCCATTTTATAAAAAGAAAGCCATATCCAAATCACCTTCTTTTTTCCTTTTTTTTTTTTTTTTGGTAGATTCCAAATAACCTTCTTTAACCCACAAGCTCAAACTCTGCCTCCATAAAACTTCTTCAGATAAAAAATTCTTAGCAGACTACATCTCCAAATTTTCTGATAATGGGCCTTAATTCCTCAAGCACATCGCATTTCTAAATAGAGAAATTCTTTGTGCACCACATGCGGTGTAGAAAATTCAATGCGGAGCGCATGGTCTTGTCGATTGATCTTCGTAGCCATCGCTTTTCAACACTCATTTAATGTCAGTAGATCGACTTTTTCGTTTAAAAATTTTGTATAACAAAAATATCTTCTTAAAAATTATGACATTTTTCTTAAAAATTATGACATTTTTTACAAAAATTATGACATCTTCTGGGGTGTCATAATTTTTATGAGGGGTATCATAATTTTTAAAAAGGATGTCATAAGACTGTTTTTGCATATATTTATTATTTTTTTTCTTCGTGCAGTATTATGATACTTTCTTAAAAATTATGACACCTCTTCACAAAAATTATGATACCCTACTTCAGTTTAACATTTTCTGCAGGAATATTATAATTTTTTGTAAAGAGATGTCATAATTTTAAAAAAAGATATTTTTGTCATATAAAATTTTAAACAAAAAAATCGATCAGCTGGCATTAAATGCGCATTGGGAAGCGATGGCTATGTGGACCAATTGGATATGACGGTGCGCTTATGTCAAATTTTTACACCGCATACAGTGCACAAAGAATTTTCCTTCTGAATAATATTCATAAGATTTTTGGTAAAAAGTTTGAAGCTGTGAAACTCTTTGTAAAGATTTATTGGGTGTGTATTTAGGCCATATCATCTATATAGTAAATAGATCTTGGATACTTACGTACAACCAAAAATCCATCAAAAATTCATATAAATAATAATTTTTAGGTAGTTTGTTTTTTGGATAAAATCCTCGATCGTTGCATGATGTTTGCAAAATAGACATGTTTGGAGCAAAAAGTTATAATTTTTTATCTATTTAATTCTAGTATGAATATAGTTGTAATTTTTAATTTATCTAATTAAAAGTACAAAATGCACTTGTGTCACGATGAATGGTTCTTGCTATGTAGACTAATCTCACAATATTTACTAATGCTTGGCTGGCAGAGGACACTACCCCAGATTATGATGACCAGATTTGAATACAGTGTCATTTTTTGAGTTCTGTGAGAAATGTTTTACACCATGGTTTGATTCTGGAAATAATTGTATTGGCAGCTTTGATTATTTCGTGAGAGCTGCGTCAAATCGAAATTTCAGTAGTTTTTTTTCAAAAGAAAATTAAAAAAGATCAACAGCGATTGGTTAGAAGAAAGGTGGGAGAGGAGTAAAGACCTTAGAAAGTCTAAAGAGAAGGTTCATGGTGGCAGGCAAATGCAGATAATTGGAGTCCTTCTGCAATGAAAACGAGAATCTTTGATCTCATGTTCCTTTTATCATATCAGCTTTTTCTAACATCATATCCTCATTCCATTACAGGTCTGAGAAATGCTGCGACAAATTAAGTTTCGGTCAACTCAAAAAGATCATCTTAAATATCATTGCAACATGGAGGTTTTTATAGAACAATATAGTGGATGAGGATCATGTGGCAGAGATTTTATGTAGGTTGGCCCATCATCGACCTTCAGCTCTTGATGCAATTGCTTATGCACTAACCTGTTTAGCCTTATGGCCATTTTATTTAATCTCTCTTTTCTTTTCTTTTCTTTTCCTTTCCATGGAGGATGATCCAATTCTGGTATTCTGGGACTCTTGATTTGACTTTGTGCATGGATATAGCTAGAAGGCTCATACCCATGCCCCAAGGCATCCAATCGCTTGCAGTAAATAAAAGGATAAGAATTGGAAATAATGGTAATTGTCTGTTTTACAATGGAGAGCCATGGGAGCCACATAATACCTTAGTCTTGTTTTGCTGCAATCAAAAATTTGGGGACGGGGGAAAAACCAATGTTTAGCGTCACCAGACTGGCCACAACTATCAATACCAGAAACAGAACAAGAACACACTCTTAATTTTGGTTAGCAGCAACAAGGATACAGCAGAGGGTTTGTATTTTAACCCGAAACAGGTTATATGAGGGAAACCTAATTAAATTGAAAACTGATAGAAATCTCCTGATCAAGATCAACAACAATTTATCAGCCTGCGGTGTTCGGCAACATAAACCATTGGTTAGATGGATTCACCAGACTAACAAATGGATACCCTTTCAATTATACCATGCATGTTGAATCTATGCATGGTTGTTTGTCTTACTTGAAAAACTGAGAAACTATAAACATGGGTCATTGATTTGGGCCTGTTTTGAGAATCCACATCATGAACTTAAGTCACAAACAGAAAGAAATTCTCATGGAATTAAGAAATTGATCAAGGCAAAAAGAAGTTGAGACGTAGACTGTTGCCCTGCTCACTCACTGCCAACAATCAAGCACCACCACACAATTTTGCACATCTTTGGAAAGAGTGACAATTTTTGAGATAGGAGTAACAAGAAGACCAGCAAATCATTCTGTTTATATTGATTTGAGAATCACATTAACCACAAACCACCAAGAAACTATTTCACATAAACATTTTCTAGAGGCAAGAATTTTTGGGCAACTACCACCATTTCTCAGGAATTCAGTTCCTACTCCTTTCATGCAAAAGGCAAAGCGACCAATCTTGGTGGGGACTCAGCATTAAAACTGGGGAAGCATTAATGCCGCAAAAGTTTTGCAGTTGGGAAAACGACAAGCTCTAGAGTAAAACCATGGCCTCTTAGACCTGCAATATAAATAATAAAATGGGAAATTAAGAACAATTTACAATAAATTCGAAGAACATTTATGAAATAGAAAAGATATGATCGGTTATTTGAAATTGCAGAGTACAAATGTACTCGTTATGATAATGCAGTTAGTTAATTGTGCTGCATAAACCATAGTCTAACTCATTTTGACCAGCTCTAGATTGAGCCACTCAATCTCACAAGTTGGCCATGGACCTAGGTCAGCGGCAGAAGGTTTTCTTGGTAGATTTTTTTGGGAGAAGGTTACTTGCAGGGATAAACATTGATTAGAAAACGTTTCTAAATCTGCATTGATATATCTGGCTGTCCAAAAGCAACCGAACAGCAAGATGCATTGTTGATTAAAACAAAGTGCCATTGAATTCACATCAATGACAAAAAACAAATTTAAAGACCATCCATATAGCAATGTTATATTTACAATCAATTTATTCAACATATGAATCAATTATAACAGAAAATGTGTCACTTATGTACTAAGTCACCATCACGTCATCACATGGTTCAATTGCCATGGCATGAGACTAGTTTTATGTACCATGCAGGAAAAATATCATTGACCATAGCTACTAACATCTACTTCTGAGTTCTGACTATTAGAAAATAAAGTTCCATATGGTAGCGAGTGACATCTCTGCATGCGTCTGTTAAAGAACCCAACCATTTATGTACAGATCAACAACCACATATGCAACACAGGTGCCTAAAACTAGTTGTATGGTGGAAGGTTGGAGGAAGTTATTGAAGCCATCACCAATCTTCCCCTAAGGCAATGATGTATAGTCTCCTTCTGAGTTCCATGATTCTGTGATAATTAATATACTAGAACTAGTCTTCGCCATGTATAGCCCACAAGAGAAACTAGTGTTGATACCACGGTTTTCGGAACCATCCCGAACCGAACCGGCGGCCAAACGGTCCAGTTTGGCCGTGAAAATCGGCACAGAAAAAAAAAAATAATGAACCGTCCAGTTCGAACCCGAACCGGGTGGTACGGACGGTTCGGCCCTGTTTCAGACCGAACTGACCAGTTTGGCTATTTTAAGAGGGGGAAGGGCCTGAGAGGAAGCCGAAAGGCTCTCTCTGTTATTTCGTCACAGCAGAGACATCTTTCGTCTCTTTTTCATTTCAAGAACGGTTGGAAAATGCGCAATCAAGCTTGATTAGAGGTACGTATTCGATTCTATCTCCCATTCTTCACCTTCCCTCCTTTTTTTTTTTAATTCGTGAAAAATGGAAAAAACAAGGAAACTATGTCAAAATTTTATTTTTTTGTTTGATTTTAATATATGTTGTAGATCTATGGAAGATCTACACAATGACACTAAAATTATTAATTTTCATTAAATATATAATTTTTAAATAAAAATTATTTTTAAAAATAAAATTTGGAAAAAAAACTGTAAAATCAGATTATGAATGAGGGCCTTACAAGCTACTTTCACATAAATTTGATGTCGATTGATCAATGTTTTGATGCATCTTACGCATAGTATTCTAGACTTAAATTTCAAAAAAGAAAAGCATTTATCGCATAGTATTCTGGGCCTAAATTTTTTTCAGTAATACAAACATTAGTTTGAATACAAGCATCAAAATTATGGAAGTACCTCAGACTTTGTAATTCGGATATCGCTAGTTAAAAAGTGATCAAAGAATTGCAAGATTATAGATATACTTAATGAAATTGAAAGAGAAATGGGCTGCCAACTTGTCAGGGCTGTCAATCCAAACATCTGACCTCTCTTTTGAATTATTTGTTACTTCGTAAAAGGGTGGTATTTTTTTTGGATACTCATTCTTCCTAAAAATATAATTTGAGATCAAAGAATAGTTTTATTAATCAAAATTTCTCAAAAAAACGAAAAAAAATCATTAAATACTCCTTAAAACAAAATAAAAAAAAATGGTGTGCCGATCTTGCTCGGTACCATACCGGCTGGTGACCGGAACGGCATCCGATACCGGTTCAGAAAACCTTGGTTGATACTATCTAATTACATAATTTTTTAATTGCTTAAGTAACCCAATAGACACACCTGGTCTGGTGAACTAGTTTGTCCGTTTGAAAAGTGAATGAATTTATCAAAGATGCAGTATCTATAGAGAGAGATGTAGAGAGTGGAGATTGGTCAGAAGTGAATACATAGGAAAGTCGAGATGCGAAATTGGTTATCCAGACAAGAGTTAGTATTGCAAACTTGCAATGGTAGAGATATGCAGACAAAGTTCATATTTTTTCTGGTGTCAACAGCCATATTTTCTGTGAATACAGTGTAAGTTTGCACGAGTGTTTGAATTAGAGGAAAGTGGTGATTACTGAAACAAATAAAAGAGTTTCTCCTGGCCCAGGTAAATGTAAAAGTATCTGAATCATAAACAATCTTTGCATATTGTGCCTCTGAAGTAGCTCATAAAAAATCCAAAGACACATCTCATGGCTCTATGGAATACCTCAAGGCACAGGGCCAAAAAAAGGTAGACTGCCTAGACTTAAAAGCATACCTGTCGTCTCCTGCGTCTCTGTATAAGGTAGCATGAATGTGCTATTACATAGCATGGAAGAAAAAGGCCAGCAAACTGAAGAGATGCCTGAAAATTGGTCAACAGAAAGTAAGCTCTTAATTTTCAGCATTACAAAAAATACATCCAATCGAAAGCGATGATTGAATCGTGTGTGTCAGCATGATCTACAAATGGAATCATCATCTGAAACCACGGCAGCAAATTTAAGTGGTTCAGAGGGACTCATCCAGGAATGCATAAATTTTCCAACATTAATACCACAATCAAGTACAATCCAGCTTTTAATATGGCACTTCTCATGCGGACAACCATAATCAATTTTCTTTTTATGATACACAGAAATTAAGCAAACTTACATTATCGTTTCTCATATTACCTACATTTCTTGATAAGATTAAGATAATAACAGTAGTGGGAGAGGGGAGCATGGGGATAGTGTTTTTTTTTTTTTTTGGTGGAATATAGCAAAAAATGGAGAAAAAGATTGGCAATGAGCTTTTATAGGGAAAGGGGAGAAAACCTAAATGCTGCCCGTTCATGCATTTTTTGATTAGGTTATTAAACATAATCCAATAAGAGCCTGTAGATACACTATAACTGCATTATATAATTATAAAAAAGACACCTACAGGCTACAACTGCGGCTATCACCTCATAATTCAAAGCATACAGTATTCACCATCATAAATCACTAGTACATTAAACCATAAGAATCCAATTTATGTACTGTGAACAAACAGTTTTATGGAACATATCAAAATATTTGCATGGTCAAAACTTTCAGAGCACCAAAAGGTGGAGCTTACATTGAAGAATGCGGATACGTCCTGCACCAACCCAATGTCCCTTGCAATCATGTTAACATGACGAACGAGCAAAAGTAGCATCAGCTGTACAACATCATATAGACCATTTCAGGCACCCATGGTGCTAAGTGAATAAGAAACAAAAGAAAATAACTAGCATCAATTTAATGTACAATGAGTGCAACAGAGCGGCAACAGGCGATGCCACTGGTATTTGCAGCTGCATAATCTTCATACTCTGCACGTAGCAACTCCTGCTCTGCAGCAGCAATGGCCAGAAAATGGGAATCATGAAGATCAATCTGTGTGCCCCAACTTCGTCTAGCAAGATAATGAAAGACAATAAGATTAGGATTGCATATGAAACAAAATCATGACAAACAATTTATGCATAGAAGAGTAAATAAAAATATCAAGGGCAGAATAGTTAGAAGCTTACATCCAAATGGGCATAAAATGCTAATTTTCAATTGTAATAGAATAATTTAACAGTTTCGAAGAACATGATTTAAATAAATTTTTCCACCACGAAACAAAGACATTCCAAAATAAAAAATATATCCTGATAAATACAACCTCCAAGCTAAATATAACAAGCAAAAACGAATCATTTAAAACAGTCTAAATTATATAATCTAGGTGAAACTTAACACTGGCATATGATGCAAAATTGAAGCATGGAGAGTTTCTCATGTTTCTGAGTTATGAAAGCTCAGGAGGAAATCCTTGGCTCAGCAAGGCTGGAGTTTTCCTTTTTGAATGAAAATGAGCATATGCCTGGTTCAAATACAGATGTGCAGAGATACCTCCAAAATATGGAATGGAACAGGTCAGGCCCATGTAGGATTTAACCCGAAATGAAGCCCTCCTTCCCCTCTCCCATCATACTGCCACAAACTATTGGATACATCTAAGTTGACCTTAAAAAAATTCAAACTAAACAAAAGAAAAAACAAAAAAACAAGAATGTAGAATCATAGTTCAGAAAATAAAATTGATCTAAAAAATATTTTAAGACGAACATCATTGATTAAATGAAAGAACTCTTTCCAAAGAAAAGAGAATTAACATTAGTAAAAGTCTATTCAAACCCTAAATTTAATCTGAACTATGGTTTGCCATACCGCCCTGTATCACCCGGTATGAGGCATATCGTACAGTACAGATATGGTATTGTACTGTACGGACACTCGGTATGCTATATTTTATACCGAATCAAACCACATACCGACACTATAATAGGATGGTACAGGTACAGGTACAAGTTTGAAACTGAGACAGTGAACCTTGATGTGAACTATACCATCCTTCATGTCAAGCTCATAATAGCACATCAACATCATCGAAAAAGTGATGAAAGGAAGAGAGAGATCTAAGCTTGACATTGCAGCCCAGCAGCTGGCCATCAAAACTAACAGCATATCTGCTAGGAAGAGGATGATAGGAGGAGAATCAAATTTGGACTTTGGGGGATTAGGATTGACATGTATAGAAGCTAGATTACTCATTTTAAGAAAATATTTGGGCCATTGAATAATATCAAAGGCCTAGGGAATATTTGTTTCTGTAGTTGTGGTGTCACAAAAATTTGAACAGAAAATAATTAGGAATTTTTAGGGTGAAGTTACATGCATCAAACAAATTCACAACTATCAATAATCCGAAACTGGTTATAGCCATGACATGAAAACAAGCATCCACTTGGGTTATCAGTATGGTCCAGAATTCAAGTCAACATGTCTAATCTGAACCTAACCAAGTTGCATGAAACCCAACAAAAATGAATAAGCTGGGTCACTTGTTTGTCTCTAAATAACTATCTAGAAGTTGCCCGCTATCAGGGAATATACATTCTTAACTTTTTCTTTGATGGGGAATATATATTCTAACAGTTGTTCACACCCATAGAGGGACCACCATGTTCAGAGGGCTGTCCTGGACACTGACAAGCCACGTGGATCAAGCCCAAATGACACCCAATCAGGGCCACAGACATAAACCCCACATGGTATTGTGCCAGTTAGCTCCATATGTGTGAGGCCTGAGAGTAGGCATCACCTTCTAAATTTGATGCTCTGAAGCTAGAGGATTAAGCCATGTATGACCAAGACAGCAATCCCCTGCATTAGCACTGACCAGGTTAGGTAGAGTCCGATAGTTCAAGATTATTTGACAAAAGCGCAACATTGCAACAAGGCTTCAACCCTTGCTTGCCTCCTCATGGATAGGAGCAAATCAACATGCTGTGAGCTTCTGTAGTAACTAATTTCTAAATTTGATTGGAGCTGAACCTTTTTTCCCCACGAACATAAGAGGGAACCTTAATTCTCAAAGTCTAACATTAAAATGATGCTTGAGATCTTAAGAGATTGATGCACCATCATGGATGAAAATGTTAAAGGCCTAAACTCTAAACTCAAATTGGCACAACATGGATGAGTCTAAGGTTGTTAACATGTATATAGTCGTTAGAATCTAACCAACATATTGATTCAATTCACTAGTTCTGTACTGTAAAATCTTACATACTCTAAAAATGAAATCAAATATATCAATGTCTAAATTACCAACCAACCTAAACATTATGAGGACTGGTTGATCCTCATCACATCCCGAGCAGAAGTTAAGCAGATCACAAAAGCTGGCTTAGGAAATCTACTTGCAAGATTCTCCTATGTATCAAAAGTCAAAACTAATGTGAAAGTGATAAAAGTTGATATTGTGAATTACAGTAGTTAAAAGACAAATAGACAATGGGAAGGCTTGAGGAGCAAAAAAGTGAACGGAAAGGATACAGCAGATGCAGACATGCAGTAGTCCTATTTGGAGATCTAAAATATTCTAAACCCCTACATACCATAGATCAGAATCCATTGATTACAGACACCAAAAAAAGCAATATCTCTGAACCAAGTTTCACTACTTCTTACTTCACTGCTATATGGCAAACTAATTCTACTAAAACCATAGTTTTCGAGATAAAATATTAAATAGCAAGTTAACCAAAAAGGAACAATGACATGTTAAGAATCATGACATAGAGGATCTACAAATACATAACAAACATAAAGAAACTCTTCTCAGGACCGAATAATAATAAAAATAATAAAGAAACAAATATAAATAGATAAAAAAAACATCTTAAAACAAGTTTTAGTTCAAATATTCATAGAGAACAACTAGCATCTCTACATTAGAAAATAAAAGCTCATAAATAATGTTCAAAATTTAATAAGCAAAACATGGTTCAGGATTCATTTCCTTGTTTCCTTAATCTAATATGAAGTTCATTCATGTACAATTGTGAAGACAATATTACAAGTTGCCTTTAGAAATAGTAGATTTTTCTGAGAGTAGGTCCAGAATGATTACAAGATCAGATTCCTATAACATGCTTATTTCTCCCATAAGGAGCTTCCCAGAACCTACATCAAAATTCACCTATATACAGGATTTCATTTAAAATGATAGATAAAATAACAAGACAATGCAGCACGTATCTCAAAATGAAAAAACGCCCTGCAACAATTTGAACTTCAAAGATAATGAAAATAAAAATAAAAACAAAATCATAATCTATAAGTCTTCGAGTCATAGAGAATCCACACTCATGACAAAGAAAGGAAACAATTCCAATGGGCTTGGTGGACAAACGTTGCAACTACAAACCAGAATATACAGAACTGAAAACAATAACAGAGAGAGAGAGAGAGAGGACACAGAAGTCTGAATATTACATTTGTAATATTGAATGATACATAAGACAGCTTTTATCACGAAAGACATGCAGATTAGGGGAAATAGAAAAAACAAGCAAGTGTTTAGAGTAATACCTGATATCAATGGCCATGGCATCAGAACTAGCTCCTTTCTGGGCCAGGGAATAACCAGGTGAATAAACCTGTTAAATTAAAGAAATGAAAAAAAAAAATTTTTGGTAAGAAATTTATTAACATGAGAGTTTTCTATGATGATTTTAAAAACTGTAATATATTTTTCTAGGTTTATAATGAGCTTACATTTATTTTATCATAATTTAAAAGCAAAACTTAAGAAATTAAAAAAAAAAATAGAGTAATTAGTCCAATAAGTAAATATTAACTTTGTAAGCCCATCTTTATTTTGTTGGAGGCACTAAATTGCATATAAACTGCTGCACAAGTCACTACAATAGACATGATGTTAAAAAAGAGAGCAATATAAAAAGGAAAAATTACAGCACTCACTATAAGAACAATTCCACAAGAAATTCACAAAAACTTTGAAGCAGCATGGCTACAGCTAATGCACCATTTATAGTCATTCATTTTAAATAACAATTAAATCCAGCATCTTAACCAAATTTTAAATTTAGCCTTCCAACTTGATTCTGTAGAGTTTACTAGCTACAAGAAAAGAAGGAAAATTTGAACGTCAAAGGATCAAGTTTCATAGGCCTTGAAGTTGTAATAAATACTTATATCATCAAAATTACAATTACTTGCAAACATCTGGCCTATGAAACTTATATCTATTTCCTTCCAAGGCCAAAGAGATATAGAGATATAGGTAGCTTACAATTACAAAGCCAGATGTTTGCAAGGCCTTGGACTATAAATATACTCATATTTATTTCCTTCCAAGGCCAAGGATGGAGATATGGAGCAACTTACAATTACTTGCAAACATTTGGCCTAGAATACTTTACAGTCATTCTTTTAAGAAGGAAAAAAATACCACTAGTAGAAAGCTTAAAAAAATACAAGATATAATCGCATGTCACACATCAACACACAGAGATAGACAGAAAGACAGAGAGATATAGAGAAGCTTATAACGCAACCTGGTTGCAGATTTCACAAGTTATATCCCCCTTTTTATTGCACCATCTCTGAATACATTTCCTATGGGCAAACTGCAATCCAAAGAAGCGACATCATTTAATCAACAGGTTACAGATTCCCAATCTTTGAACATAAACAAACAAAAGAAATAACAAGCATATGGTACCTATATCCTAAAAGAATACTCATTAAAACTCATCATGGATGATTTAACAACAGTAGTCATACATATGCTCATGCACAGACACATGCAACAAGCATGTACTAAAAAGTTTCAAAAAGGATGGCCATGGCGCATATGCACAGGCGCGTGCACACACATATAGAGGACTTTTACTAGTCTCAAGTGAAAAATAATTTGAAATATAACACCATAACTTTAAACCGCAAATGCAACAGCAGTGGCTTACCATATACAAAAATGATGGCAAATTCAGCATTAATGCATAGTATATCACAGCATATAATTTTCAGAGAAGGTCCAAAAAAGATGATAAGACAATTTTCGAAAAGTCATAAACCCTGAAAAGTTTGCTGCCTCTTCATTAAAAGGAAAGGATATGCATAACCATAATTGAAATCACTACGCTTAGTCCCAACTTAATACCCAAAAAGAATATCACTTAGTTTGTCATTCTTCTATAATCCTACCCAATTACATCTCATCTCAAATCAATAAAAAAGAAAATAGTCTAATTTTTCACCAATGCCCCAAGCAACTACTTACTTAAGATTGTTAGGTTACTCGGACCCTTTGGTTCACCCTAGTGTACTCATATTGACATGATACAGCATGAATGACAGTACAATGTGGGTATGAGTGTGCAAGAAGAAATTCTTACATAATAGAAGGATCTGACACTAAAATGCACTCAAACTCAAAACTTCCATCCGAGCCCATGCAAAACAGGCACATCAATGTTAAAAGACCATTGTCATTTTTCTTGGTTAATAGTGTTAGACCAATGGTCCTAAGTATTCTACATATAATATGGCAGAATTATAGTTTTTATTTTAATTATTTGACATATTCCCCATTTGGCATATTGCTTATCTAAAACTCAACAAAAAGGCTAATTTTTTTTCTTGCTTCAAGCAATAAATAATCCCTACAAACATACAGCATAGAGATGAGCTAACTTTGTTAGCAGGCTTTAATACAAAATTGTAACATCTCTAATACAAAATCCAGCTGAAAATAAAATTTATTAACAATTTCAAAAACCAATCATGGAAACCAACATTCTAGCATCTTTTTAGGTTTTGGTTCATAAAAACTTTCATCAGTTTTGCCTATAGTGGGTTACTTTCCATGCCATGCAAATTTATTTGCAAATTATTTCTTAAATTACACTTTTGGTTTCCACAGATTTTTCGCTTATCCTTTGTCAATACTTGAAAAAATATATAGATATACATATATATAAGCCCTCAATAAGCATCTTCAAGTCCTTTTTGTGTGTGTTCTACCTCTCCTTTGTCCTCTATAAGTAAAATGATAAAGAAAGGAATATATAGTTATACTTCGTAGTTAAGAAAATCAATAGAAAAACTTGAAATGTGTGTTAAAATTCCAAACTACAAAATGCAGAACCAAAAGAATCCGTTACAGCAATCCATGACAGCCAGCATCCAAATAAAGAAATTTTAGGATAAAATGAAGTTTCCAACATAAAAGAAAAGACCGTTAGGGCGGCAAACGTAAAAGGAATAACTAATGAATCAGGGGAGGATGAATGAAACCAAAAAAAAAAAAAAAAATTTTCCTGATGAAAAGGGAGGTAACAACCACCCAAAAAATAAGGGTTACTATTACCATCTTTACAAGAATCCCAAAACATAAAACCATAATGCAAAAAATTATGCACAATTCGATTGTTTTGGAGAAAGAATTAACCGCAGCTGAACGCGAAATTGTTCAAACAACTCGCAAATATGAAACAAACATAAAAATAAAAAAATCAAAAGCATGAGACAAGAACTTCGAAACAATAAAACACAACATCAACAAATCACAATCAACGGAGATTTTATGGTGTCGTACAAAAGCCGACAGAAACATCCAATATGACAGAAAAAAAAACCGAAACATTGTCATGAAATCCAGTCACCCGAAATATGATATTTTCTTTTGTGACAATGCAACCAAAAATCATAAGAATATATTTAAAATAAGGAAGAAAAATTCAAATTTTACACGAAACCAACAGAGGGTTCGCATTAAAATAACAGAATACATAGAAATATCCAAAGGAAAACAGAATTTCTTGTTTCAACGTCAAATAAACTATCGAGAGAGATGGTCGACATCCCAAGAACGAGAATGCACCACTCTCATAATTAAAAAAAAAAAAACGATTTTTTTGGATAATTCACACACACAAAAAAAAATCTCCATTCAAAAACAAGTGCGACCTTTCCTTTTGCAGCTACCTCAATTTTTTGGGGGAAGAAAGGAATTTTTAACGGAAAAATAATATCGGAAAAAAATGGTGTGTTCCATGACAAGAACAAGATAGCAATCGAAGGCAGTAAGGACGGAAGAGGGGAGCGAGCGAGCGACCGAGAGAGAGAGAGAGAGAGAGGGACCTTGAGGGTGCCATTACAAGCGCAAGGGGCTTCCATCTCGCTCTCCTCCCCTTCTTCCTGGCATATCCTGCACTCCGTCACCACCCCTTCTCCTTCCCTCTTCTTGGAGTTAGCCTTCTTCTTCTCGGAAGACCCCTCTTTTCCCACTCCAACATCTACCGCCGGAGCACCGTACCCGCCACCGCCACCATTCCCGGCCTCCAGGCACGCCGGTGCGATAATCCTATCGACACACACCATGATATCTCCCACCATGTCTCTTCCTCTCCCTCTATCTCTCCCCCTCTGTTCTCGTGCTCTGTTTCGGACGGAGCAACAGAGGAAATCGCAGGGGAGGTGGAAGGGATGGGGGTTTGGAAGGGAGAAAAGGAGAAAGAGGGATGGAGGGGAATAGAAGAAGACCAGCCTGAAGCGACGAAACCACCGAAATGCCCCCACAGCAACTTGCTCTTAATCGGCCGTCCTGACAACACTGTCCACAATAACCTGTTTTTAGTTATGGAATTCCTAGTCATCATTTAATTTGATTAAACAATATTTTGTTGAATTTTAATCAATTTAGTAATGTAAGATAGTTGTTGTACGATTATGGATAAAAGGATAATGGCGCAAAGCCTTCCTCAAAATGTTACTTTAAGAACCATCAGGATAAGATTGGAATTCTAATCAAGGAAACAAATTATTCCCTCTTTTTGAACGGAAGAAGTATGCATCCAGTGATAAAATGATAAACATATATTTATTCTGTATTATGTTAAGAATCTACGCCTGTCGTGATGTGTTGAGATAGAAGAGAAATTGATCGGAAAAAAATATATTTTTTAAATTTTTATTAATATAACATGAAGGTTGCTTATTTAAATCAATCTAAAATTTAATATTTAAATTTTTATTTTAAAATAATGACTTCTTTCTTGATCATTTTTAAAATAAATTAAATCTCAACTGAAAAATATAATCCGATTATAATAACTGAGCTTTTAAAATGGAAGTCTGAACTATTGTTATAATCAAAATCGAGATCCTCAATTTAATAGTTCTGAAATATGAAAATTAAAATATTAAAAATCTAGACCATAATACAAAATTATATAATATAAAATTATCTTAAAATTTTTCATAAGATAAAATCTTTTTTTTTTTAAATCTATCACTTATTAGTAAAATATATTAAGATAATTTTTAGATTTATCTTGCCAAAAAAAAAAAAGAAGACTGGTCCCTAAAATCTAGATTTAGGCTAGGAACCATATCTGCAACATAGAGCTCTAATTTAGTAACGTCTATTACAATTCCAATTCTATTTCATCAGTCATATCTACCAAAAGGTGAGGAGATAAATTATTTGATAAACAAATTAAAAAATTATGAAAAACTAGTATGAGTTTGGAAGGGTAGTAATGTAAACTGGTGATACGCATGGCAAGCGCGGTAATTGGAAGCCAGCTCGGTTTAGTGGGGCCGAGGCGGCGAGATTCTCCGCATTATTACATCGATTTGCTTAATTTGGAACGCAAGTGGTGCAGATAAAGTGGCTGAGATAGTGGGAGCTGAAAAGCGTTGTTCTATCTCCAATTTGGGAGGGGTTCGGCGGGATATGCTTGTCGCGTCGTCAATCCCAAGGATATCCTGGTACATGATATTTGCACCTAGAATTTTAATGTTCCCACCCATCTTTTTCCCTAAGATGTTGTGGTCTGTGATGTCAGTAGTAGTAGTGGCAAAATAGAGGGGTCAACTATCATAGTTATCCTTCATTTATCGAGCTGTACCACGTTCCCTATTCCGTTATGAATCCGTTAGCCGGACACTGCACGCCGTCATGCGGTCCCTTTGTCCTGCTTAGATCGGAGATCCGATGAGAAATTCTTCGTGCACCATTCATAATAATTAATTCAATAGAATCAAAATATGATATATAAAATTTTTTTTTTATCAATTTTATATATGAATCAATTATCATGAGTAAGACATGCAATTCTGTACCACATGCGGTGCATAAAAGATTTCTCTAAAATTAAATCCAGCAAGATCGATTTAGGATCTTTCAATATGTCTGGTCCAGTCACTTGGAGTTGATAGACCGAGTCAAGTTGGACCTATTTTTGATTGAGTTTTGGACAATTCTAACTGATCAGAATTGATTTATTGGAACTAATTTGTTGGTTCTTCCATGGATCGATTAGGTTGGGTCTAATTCCATAGGATTTGCTTCTGTCCGATGGATCTATATTTTGGTAATGTCTCCAATACAATACATGTTGTTTTTGGATTTTTTTTTTCTCAATTTTTTTTGACCTATAAGATCGGTTTGGTTTTTGGTCAAAATTCGGGACCGCATCAAGCTAACCTAGAGATCAACATTGGGTCTAGAGATGCCTATACTACCTCATGGGTATCAATAATGTTCTATTGCCATAGCTTCAAACCTTTTGTTGCTTCTACCAGGAGCTTCATGAAGGTAGAATTCTTTCAATCAAGTGCGCTCTTCGATAAATAAGAATACATTAGTAAATTATGAGATCAGGCCTTCGAATAGCGATATAAAAGGTCACATCATGAACATGCAAAAGGAAAAATATAAGCTGGCCATGGTTTCTTTCAAATTGAAATATGTAACTTGGTATTAAGTAATGGAAGGAAGTCAAATTGAGAGGTTGGATGGCCAGTAAACAAGCTCAAAGAAGTTAGTTCAGGAAGGTAGGAAAAGAAAAAGTATTGGTAGTTGAGAAAGAAGAAAAATAGAGAGAGAGAGAGAGAGAGGAGGTGATGAGGAGATTTGTCAACACTCAAGGGAGAGGGAACAAGTCTGTCTCGGAGGTTCCGCTTTTTCTATTCTGGTTGTTAAACGAATGACAAAGGTGTGGGCGAGGAGGAAACTTGGGGAAGTGAGGCACTTAAATAATTAGTATACTGACATTGAGCCAACGAGAGGGGGGACAAGGTGGATAAGATAGAAGATGATGAGTAATATATTATCCTGTATATGAGCTTGGGATAGCCCATGAACAAAAGGTCCTCCTCATATACCTGTCTGGGAATTGACATTATCTAAAGTGTAAGCCGGCTACAGATATCATCTGGCCGATGCCACCAGTAAGAATTGTGATTAAGCAATCTCTCCTGGGGAGAATGTACTTTTTATGAAACAAGAAAAGGAGATAAGCAAAGAAAAATGTTTTACTAAAAGAAATTGAACATAGTAAATGTGTTATTTTCAATACATGTTACAATATTCTTATCTTACAATGACCATCTTATTTAATGTTATGTTGGATATAGTATGTATAATATTAGAAAATTATTAATTCTTATTTTTGAAATTTGATATTTGAGTAAAAGATTGTCATAGATTTTGAGCATAAATATAATGTGCAAGTAATAAATACACTCAAATCATGCCTTCTGCATGGTGTTAAGCATTTTTACCACTAACCAACTCGAAGTAGAAAGTTGGGTCACAAACACTCCCATGCTCTCTCTCTCTCTCTCTCCAATTTATCATCGTTACGAATCCAAAGTTAGGCTGTCAATAAGGGTGAGATTTCACGTGCCATTATTAGGCTACTTTATGTCGACTAATCATTGTTGGCTAACTAGCTTGTTAGAGACCCACCAACATATTGTGACCCATGTCATCATGCATCACTTTTTGGAAAAAAAGAAAATAAATGTTGGCTCGGGCACCTCAGTCCTAAACTCAATCATCATCACTCGATAATCTATTCATTAGAAACTTTAACTTTGACTTCTTTAATAACAATTGTTATCATTTAATTGGGCTTCATAAAATCAAAGATAAAGTAACCAATATCCTAGAGAAGATAAAGAGACATAGGAGTATGTGGTTGAAGAAAATGCTCCAGATTACTTGATAAATGATTTGTACAATGCAATTGAAGGAAGCTATTCATCATTACAATGGATATCTATTTTAGGATGTTGGAATATGCATGTCTGTAAACTACAAAACCTAACATGGTGATCAAGCTAAAATGCCCCTAACTAACTTGTCTGTTCGAGAGACTGCTGATGCTTTTAATATTTCCTATGAGAGGCGTGGATAGACTGTTATATTCAGTTATCTTCAGTAGGTTAGCTTGATAGGTTGCTTGTTGTTTTCAGACTGTTGCTTCTTCTTTGTTTATGCATAAGGTTGAGATGATTCTTGTACCAAAAAAAAAAACAAAAAACAAAAAACTAGCATGTTCCAGAGAAAGTGGATCATGTGACACCAAAACCACACGATGAGTCCCAGTATCAAGGCAACGAGGAACACGAAATTTGGTGGCTTGAAAGTACCAAGATAGATGGCCATGAGATGGATTTGGTGGCTTGAAAGTACCAAGATAGATGGCCATGAGATGGACATGTCACTCATAATATTGGCCACTACAAATATTTATAAGGTGGATCCATATATATATATATATATATATAATATATATATATATATATAAACGGACGCTCATATCATTCTAACGTGCAAACACTCCAAAAAGCTAGAAAATAAAAGGACTTATAGAGAGGACTTATAGGGCTTACGGACAAGTCCGATCCTATCATCAAGTCCACTCTCCGATATACTTAGCAATGTAAGATGCAATCCAATTGATTGTGCTGTTCGTCTTCCAAAAATGTGCTTAAAAAAACATAGAGAAATCATGTTAGATTTGGATTTTCCTTTGTCACATTGACATAGATATTTCTTGGCTGCGGATACCGTTGAAGGGATAGACCTACTGGAAGGATAGATATCAAGAATAAAGTGTATTTAATGTGCATGGATTTGAGGTATTTTGCATTTTATTACCAAGACAACATTGTGCTCTTACCTTTTACGTGCTCATAGAGTGGATAAGGGGAAAAAGATAGATGAGAAAGAATAAAGACAATCCAATCCCACAGTTTAACTCTACCACCAAAATGGTGAAATAGATCACAGTGTACGTCCACTTATCCCCACATGGTATAAGCTTACTTGGCAAAAATATCCCCCAATTTGGAGATACCTGCCGCTTATTCCGGATCCAAAATGCGCTTGTTATGACTAGGTTCTCAAAACCAAAATTATCTAGTCGTCTAGTCTACCGTTGAAGTGGGATGCTAATTGGTCCCTACCAAACCAGAAACAGGCTTTGGGCCTGGACTTGCCCTTAAGTCCATGGCGAGAACAAAAATGTTGCCTTTGCCTGAGCTGAGAAATTCTTTGTGCACTGGTTCACGCGTGGGATTGAGGTGCGATGTGTGAAAAAAAAATTTTTTTTTCATCGGCCCGCGGTGCACAAAGAATTTCTCTGCCTGAGCTAGTTTAGAGGCTTTGGCCTTGCCCAGAACAAAGTAGAGAAAAGAGTCTTAATACACGGTGGGAAAAACAGGAACTTACACACACACAAACTCAAAAACGAGGCTTGTAAAGTAGAAATACAAATTGCTGGCTCTAAATTTCAAGATCGAAATTGCATACAAGCAAAAACATTTGTTTTAGAGATTGCTTGCCTATCCATACAGAGATAATATATAGTACCTATTTCTTTTTCATAATTGATGTGGATCGAATGGATTTTGAACAAAATTTATCTGAGTTGGACCAAATCTTTTCTCCTTATCTCTTAGGACTCGTTTGGTTGAGAGAAAGTGGAGGGGAGAAGAGGTACTTCCTGAGAAGTAAAAAAAGAGTCTCTTGTTTGGTTGGAGTTTTAAGAAGAGAGAGGGTAAAAAAAGCACTTTCCATGGGAAGTCACTTTCCATATTTCATAGAAAGTGGAAACTCATGGGGGAGATAGATTTTGACACTTCCTGTGATATGAAAAGTGGTAGTACTTTTTTCTTTCCTAAAATATCCTTTTAGGATATATAGCTAAAATTTAGTAAAATATCAATGAATGGTTAGGATGAAATACTGAATAGTAATATAATATTATATTAATATTATCTTAATATTTATATAAAATAATATTAATATTTGATATATTTTAATATTATTTTAATATTTATATTAATATAATATTTTTAATATTAATATAATATTAATATAAATATTATATTATATTTATATCTATATTAATAAATTTATTATATTAAAATATTAATATAATATTAATATATTAATATTATATTAACACAATAAATTATTATGGTCTAATATTATATTATAATATATTAATGTTATATTTATATTAATATAAATATAACATTAATATTTATATAAAGTTTATAAGTAAAAATGTGTGATTTTATATCTACTAAGGGTATAATAGGTATTTTACACAGTTTTCTCAAAAAAATAGGTGCTCATCCAAACATAAGCTACTTTATAATAAGTCATCTTCCCATGATCAACCAAACATACCAAAATGCTATTCTTAGGAAGTTACTTTCTGGGAACAAAAATTTTTTCTGCAAACCAAACGAGTTCTTAGACTCCTATTGTCCCCCCTTGCCACTACCATGGCCATGATCAACCATCTACTGGCCTGTACACCACTTCTTTGGCTGGACTGTACTTCTAGATAAAGAGAAGGGTGGGAGAGAAAGTTTAGAGATGGAGCATATTGGCCAACTCAAAGCCAGGTATCTTAAAAATGGGGCAAGTGATGGGTTCACCCTACATTTTGAAGGTTGCATTTGCATAACTAAAATGAGTAGTATCTTGCACATGCCATATACGTGGTTAAATGCATATGCACGCGAAAGAAACAAAAATGAAAAAGGTGAATGCTTGAACTTGAAAAGAGCTAATTAGAAAAAAGAAAGAAGATAAAGATGAGGAGGAGAAAAACAAGCCTACCAATAAAAGGATAGTATAATCACCCTAAAAAGTTTGATTACAAAAGCATTCTTACATTAGAATGGTAAAGGAAAAAAGGTTCAGAAAAATAAATAACCCTACCATGGAAAGATTGTTCAGTCATCCAGAGTCTGATCATAAAAATCTTCTCTCATTAAAATAACACATATATACATGAGATCTTTCAATTTCTAGTAATAAAGCATGCATGATAATTTGAAATTCAGAAAATATATGAGAAACATTATTTTGGATATTTTAAGTAATCTTTGATGGATGTCATGAAATCCAAATTAGTTTTCCTATGAAGGCAGAGGGAGTAACATGATATATAACTCTTTATGTAAGCTATTTATGAGAAATTTTATTATATTATGTAACATTATACAATTTATTTTTTTTATTTTTCTTTTTAAATCTGCAAAAACACACTTTCATTGAATCCAACTTCTCTCCCTGGTGTAAAAGCTGATTCAAGCTCTTCAGCTGTTGTGTCGTTTTAAACTGGTTATTTACCTTCAGTTTTTTTGGATCTGATTGCAAGTGGAGATAGTCTCACCCAACCCATTTATGAGAAAAATAAAAGCATAATTATTTTTCAGAGGGGCTTACCTTTTTCAGAGTCTCCAATGGTTATACCAACAATTTTCTTGTTAAGGAATTTGGTAACATGGTCTCTCCCAAAGACCTATAGTAGAAAGATTTTTCAGACCTGCAAAGAATTTAAGCAAAGCTTAATGATTGTATCCTGTTGCAACCAATCCCCTGTAGCGTCCATTGTTGATGAAGAGTATCTACAAAATAAAGTTCACATTGATCGAAATTGTGTCTGACGGAGATCCTCCGATGCTTAAGTCAGTGGGAAGCAGTGAACAACAAATAAGAGTATTTGAAATGACAGAGTATTAGCTCAGAATTACCTTACCAATACTATTCATTATCTCTTTTTTATAAATGATTCAGACGTAACCGTCATGTATGTGGTCCCGCTTTTTATAGCACTAAATTATCGGACCATAATCGTGAAGTTAATGGGCTGTTTATACCTACTAATGATCGTGACACGTAGTAGATAACCGTTTATAACGGTTAGATGTGTAGGTTCCGCACATTCTGGCCTTATGTGATCGTGGGAGATAAGCCGACTATATATCGGTAATAGTAGTAGGTCGGTAGTCTTGGAGATCCGAATAAGCATCGGACGGTGACTCTGATATGCCGATGGTTATCAATCGAATATTAATTGAGTCGTCATGGTTGTCCGTTGTTGATTGATAATAGCCGACTGTCAGTCGGTCAATTGATTGTTAGTCAGAATATTGTGTTCGTAAGACCGATGTAGAGTCGGAGTTGGGGGTGGGCTTAATTGTCCCAACAGTTGCCCCCCACTCTCAAGTCCAAGATGACCTGACATGTATATTGTCACGTGGTTAGTCACGTTGGACGAAGGGAGTTATCATATCACGTGCTGCTTTAAGCCCCGATTCAGCTGTTGGCCTTTATGATTTTTGGAATACGAGAGATCTCCAACTATTTTATTGTTTCGATAGTTGTGAAATCATCATTGGGCTGTTGTTTCGAAAAGATAATTCGATGCCCAAAAAATCCAGATGATTTGATTCTGACTAGTAGATCTTGGCCACTTGTCCAAACATCATTGGCTCTGAGCTATTCATGCAGATAATGGTGAGGTGGCATGATATGGAAATAGGTGCATCAAACTATTGGACCAATGGTCGGTCTTGATGTCACCATGTGTTGACATCTGAGGAGATCCAGATTTGATCAATTTCATCCGGACCGTTGAGGGGTCCTATATATACACAGTCATTTTCATCCAGGCTTTA